>NC_135506.1:133060438-133107938 GCF_052857255.1 Amblyomma americanum | reverse complement strand
AATATGGTATTACCTGGACAGGAGTCTTGCCTTTAATCTCTTCACTCCCCTGCTCACTACAAGAAACCTTGGGGGCTTTCAGCTTTTGCAGAAGGCTTTCACACACTGCCAGTAGAAGGACTACGGGGAATCCAGCCTCCTGCAGGCGCCTGAATTGCTCATGGATGCTGGCGGCCATACGGTGCGTGCAGGATTTTGTAGCTGCTCCGTGGAGACATGAAGACACGATACCCCGCTTAACAACTTTAGAGTGCGCGCTGTCAAAGCGTAACAGACGTTTTTTGGTTCGTGGATGGTACATCCAGCAGATATTACGGTTGGTGAAATCTGGAATCCTGTCTTTGCTGGAATTCTACCTTGCGTCCACAGCTATCTTTTCAGAAGGACATTTCTATATTCAAAAAAGAGGCATTTGTATAGGTTCCTCTGTTGCGCCTGTGTTATGTGACCTATTTTTATCTGCGATTGACAAACGCATTCAAGCTAATCTTTCTGACCTTCCTGTTTTAAAAGTGTTCAGATACGTTGATGATTTCCTTATCATTTTTAGAAAATGTAATGGAAGAAAATGCGATGTTGACAAGGAAGTGTTGAGAATTTTTTCGGAGCACGGTGCCGGGTTAAATTTTACGTGGGAATCACCTACAGATGGCCGCATTCAGTTCTTAGATATTGAATTAGATTTCACCAACCGTAATATCTGCTGGATGTACCATCCACGAACCAAAAAACGTCTGTTACGCTTTGACAGCGCGCACTCTAAAGTTGTTAAGCGGGGTATCGTGTCTTCATGTCTCCACGGAGCAGCTACAAAATCCTGCACGCACCGTATGGCCGCCAGCATCCATGAGCAATTCAGGCGCCTGCAGGAGGCTGGATTCCCCGTAGTCCTTCTACTGGCAGTGTGTGAAAGCCTTCTGCAAAAGCTGAAAGCCCCCAAGGTTTCTTGTAGTGAGCAGGGGAGTGAAGAGATTAAAGGCAAGACTCCTGTCCAGGTAATACCATATTATCATAGGTTTTCACATAATTTCAAGAAGCTGGCAGCGCGTTATAATGTACAAGTAGTTTTCTCTGCCCCATGTAAGCTTTCCAAGGTCTGCACTAAGAAAATGGAAAAACGAGATGACTGCACGACGAAACATCAAACAAAGTTTACGGAATGTAAAGCGAACGTTGTGTACAGAATTCCTATCAGTTGCGGGCGTCATTACATTGGGCAGACAGGAAGATGCTTCAATGACAGGGCCAGAGAACATAGATTATGCGTACGCAACAAATCAGGAAGTAACCTGGCCGACCATTGCAAAGCATGTGACACAGAGCAAAAGAGTGGATGCTATCCAAAAATAGATAAAACAGAATTCTTAAAATCAGCTAAAGGAAAAACGGAGCGTGAAGTCATGGAGGCGTATTTTATAAGAAAAGCTGGGAAAAAGTGCGTCAGCGCACCTTCTATTCAATTACGGGACAGTGAAGTTGAATTCCTTGATGGCTATCTGTAGGTGTGAACCATGTGTCAAAAATATTCATGGTGTTGTGAACTGGAACGGTTCCGCTTTTCCTTTGGGTTTTTCCTGCTGCTACTATTCCTTGGCATATTATTGACTTTTACTTCAGTTATTTCATTTCTCATTTTTCATTTCTCATATTTGCCCCCCCCCCCCCCCCCCTCGTTGTTTTAGCGTGGAGCCCTCTACACTCGTGTTTTTATCCTTCTAGTTTTATCCTTTTTCTGTTTAGGTCTTTATGTATTTTTCATATACATATATTTTCATTGTTTCCTAGTTTCAAACTTTTTCAAAATTTTTTTTCATTCGATTATGTATAGTATCACAGCCCTTATCTGTTTTTGGCCTAAATTTCTGCTATCTTTTACTTCCATTGCCATGACCCATCAATGTTGTTTCCCCATTGTCATTCTGTCTTTCTTCACCACGTGCTTGTCTCAGTGGGGAGCCTTGTACACTCCCCCTCATCTTTTAGTCGATCTGTTTATCTCCCTTTTTGCCGCGTTATCTGTTTGGTTCTTAACATTGACAAGCTTGTAAAGCGCTTTTTGCAGTAAGTTTCGGTACACGATGTCTCTTTTCTTTCAGTGTTCCCCCGGCACCGTGTTTTCATTTTGTTATTTTATCGTAATTTTTTGCTTATTTTTCACACGCTGCAATCCTGATTGTGCTCTTCTTTGCGCATGCTCATCGCTTGATGGTGGTGATCGGCTCCTATATATTAGACGTGGTGGCTTTTCGAAATATAAAGTTGCAAGTTAGCGCCTGTCCTGTCCACTTCTGTGTCGTCCGTGTCCTTTTTGCGCTATGTTTTCTAAGAACTGTTACCAACTAGCCCAAACCAAGCTACTGTTACATCCATCCATCCATCCATCCATCCATCCATCCATCCATCCATCCATCCATCCATCCATCCATCCATCCATCCATCCATCCATCCATCCATCCATCCATCCATCCATCCATCCATCCATCCATCCATCCATCCATCCATCCATCCATCCATCCATCCATCCATCCATCCATCCATCCATCCATCCATCCATCCATCCATCCATCCATCCATCCATCCATCCATCCATCCATCCATCCATCCATCCATCCATCCATCCATCCATCCATCCATCCATCCATCCATCCATCCATCCATCCATCCATCCATCCATCCATCCATCCATCCATCCATCCATCCATCCATCCATCCATCCATCCATCCATCCATCCATCCATCCATCCATCCATCCATCCATCCATCCATCCATCCATCCATCCATCCATCCATCCATCCATCCATCCATCCATCCATCCATCCATCCATCCATCCATCCATCCATCCATCCATCCATCCATCCATCCATCCATCCATCCATCCATCCATCCATCCATCCATCCATCCATCCATCCATCCATCCATCCATCCATCCATCCATCCATCCATCCATCCATCCATCCATCCATCCATCCATCCATCCATCCATCCATCCATCCATCCATCCATCCATCCATCCATCCATCCATCCATCCATCCATCCATCCATCCATCCATCCATCCATCCATCCATCCATCCATCCATCCATCCATCCATCCATCCATCCATCCATCCATCCATCCATCCATCCATCCATCCATCCATCCATCCATCCATCCATCCATCCATCCATCCATCCATCCATCCATCCATCCATCCATCCATCCATCCATCCATCCATCCATCCATCCATCCATCCATCCATCCATCCATCCATCCATCCATCCATCCATCCATCCATCCATCCATCCATCCATCCATCCATCCATCCATCCATCCATCCATCCATCCATCCATCCATCCATCCATCCATCCATCCATCCATCCATCCATCCATCCATCCATCCATCCATCCATCCATCCATCCATCCATCCATCCATCCATCCATCCATCCATCCATCCATCCATCCATCCATCCATCCATCCATCCATCCATCCATCCATCCATCCATCCATCCATCCATCCATCCATCCATCCATCCATCCATCCATCCATCCATCCATCCATCCATCCATCCATCCATCCATCCATCCATCCATCCATCCATCCATCCATCCATCCATCCATCCATCCATCCAGTCGAAGAAGCGGTGAAGACGGACAAAAGGGTCTTCTAAAAGAACTGTTTATTGGGCTGACTTGTACCCAAAATGGACTGAATCTCTCGGCGGCGGCGAAGCGACAAGCGTGCTCGGCGGTCGTCGAACAGAATGCCGGCCGCTGTCAGCCGTGCTCAATTTAAAGCTGATAGCGAACTTTCGAGATAAAGAGCGCAAAGTTACTAGAACATTGCGGAACAACGTAGAATTAGCTCTGCCTGGATGCGATCAATCGAGATAAATCTAGTCGCGTCTTGCGTAGCAAACAAACCGATAAAGTGATGTGGCGGCAGATTTGAAAAACGAACACACTGCAAATATTCGCGGCAATACGACACACTTAAGCAACGATGCACTTAAAGAGTTGCAATGAAGAGCCCAGCACTAGGACTGGCTGTCAATCCGGCTCAAACTCAGTCTGTCTATAGAATTCGTTTAGATGAACAATCAATCTTGCTGAAGTGGACTTCTGAAGAAAGAACAGCTTCATAAGGTCGGTCCATCATGAGCGTTTTCCAGAGGCGTGTATTCTAATCAGAAAGAACATGTATAATGGTTTAATAACAAATGGCAGTGCAGTGAGATATTGTGCAGAATGCAGTGTCAAATTAAATTCCTTTTCATAGTTCATTGGAAGACATTCCACAACAGTATTGCATGTTTGCAATCGATGAAACAATGCTCAATCGTTTGAGTCACATCACAAAGCCACTTAAATTTCTAATCAATGTATAAACGGGCAATGTCATTCTATGTTGCTTAGAGAAAATATCGTGGTGCGCGGCGAGAGGCGCATTTTACGTACTCTTTTGTGTGCGTCATGTTCCGGTAGGAAAGAGCATACAAATTAAATCATTGTACAACCGTTTCCTCCATAGTGGAGGCAAAAACGCTGCGGAGAAACAGACAAGAAGGAAATGAACAGCCAAATCAACCTAATTCATGATACCCCCAAGCACGGGCGATCAGAAACAATAGAAGACACAATGAGGTTCGGTAAAACAAACTAAATTGACATTAAAGATTGAACGCACTACTGGGTGTGTAGTGTAAAGGAAAAACATGAATCTTGAGGCTATCCGAAGAACAAACAGGTGGACTAAAGCAAGGCCGCCACAGCTTACAGGCCGGAAAAGGTTATCACGCCGCTTAAATTCATAAAGACGAATTGCACTCCAAGGTGGCAAAAATTCTGAGAAAGCTCTGGATATATAGATTCTTCTCCAATGAATAATTTGGAGTACATAATAAATTTCACAGAATACATGCTGCCGCACTGCCAAAAACCTTGTTACCATGGGGGACAAAAACCTGAGTCTAGCGCTGAAGAGATGGCACACGGTCATTCCGGTAATGTTCACTGTGCTTATAGGCCCTAAAAGAGACGGCAATGTACATGGGTGGCTTATGTATCCATTGTGTGCAGCATATTCAGCAGGTGTCATAAACGACAATCGTCAACGAGTGTATGTTGACGATATTTTATTGTTTTATCCAAACAAATAACAATGACCCACACTGAATCAGTGAGTAGAATTTTAACTGTCTTTAGACAGTCTGAGTGAGGCTTGACCTTTATTCATGAACTTCCTTCTAATGGGTCTTTGGAGTTTTTTTATATTAACCTGAAATTCGGTTTACAACATTCCTGCTGGCACTATGCTCCACGAGCAAAGAAAGAGCTACTGCCGTATCATTCCGCGCATTCGAAGGTAGCCAAGAGAGCAATTGCAAGCTCGTGCCTGAAATCTGCTCTTACCAAGTCATGCCCGCATGCAATTCATATAAGCTTTAATAATCAAATTGAAAGGTTGCTTTCAGCCGGCTTCCCCTGCGACGTCATAACAGCAGTGGCCGAGAATGTTCTTAGGAAGATAAAAAGAAGAAATCAAGGTAGCGCGAATGAGCCGCTGCCAAAAAGGAAGACCGTGGTGGTGCCATGTATACACAAAGTAGCGCACAATGTAAAAGAAGTGGCCAATAGGCATGGTGTCCCTGTCGTATTTTCTGCCCCACACAAACTCGCAGGCTTGTGCCCGAGAATTGGTAACCAAGGAGATAAAACAGTTGATGCGGCATAAAACATGCTGAAACGTTTGTGAAACGTGCCACGGGCGTGGTTTAAGAAATCACGCTCAAGTGTGGAGGCACCTACGTGGAACAAGGAGACCGTTGCGTGAATGAACGCACAGGGGAACATGCCCGATCAATGCGAAATAAGGAAGGAGCGAATCTGCCCGCGCATTGCTTTGCTTGCAGTGAACGCGAGCCTCTGCTTACGATGATAAAAATCTAGGAAAAAGTAAAAACTAAACAGCGCGTGCGCTTTTCTAGGCCTACCATATAAAAGAAAACGGCGATATGTGTGTAAGCGACACTTCTGTCAAATTGTACGAGAAGAATTTTCTGCGCACCTGTTGTTAGTCAGGAGATGACCGGCTTTACCCCCTCTCTCATTACCCTTGTCCTTTTGCTGTGATTCTGCATATATAAGGCATCTTGACGCAAATAAACTCAGTTGATACTTTGCGCTCTTTCCGTCTCCTTGGGCTTTTCCTGTGTCTTTTTTGAATGCGCAACGTGGTTCTTCAAAAACTGCAGGACGTACGTTCCCCATGGTGCTGGAGTGCATCGCTTCATTCAGACTCCTCAGACCATTAGCTGACGTTAGCGGAGCTTGCGCTCTTCTTCACTGGTCTTAGTTCTGGCCCAAATAATGTTTTTTCCTGCTCCTCCTCGGCATTATAGGCACTACGACTAACACAAGAAAACCCCAACTGAAGTCTTCTCCACCCCTCGCGTCTGCCATATTTACTTCTCAGAAAACTAATGAATTCTTGACAGAGAAAAATGAGTGCTTTCATGGGTGGAATATGTACTAATATGTGTTAGTTAAGCTCTAACGAGTGTCACTTAGTTTCTAAAAGGGCTTTAAGGCAATTTGACAAACGTCTCTCATCACTCTCATCTCTGTGAGAGGTCGTCAAGAGAATGAAATGATACCTCTTTCTCGTACTCACTAGAAAGCAGCACAGGTTTAAACAGTCTTCAGAAAGAGCTCTTCACGCAGCAGTACCTTCTGTCATGGCTTCCCAGCCAACTAATCCGCTTTCCGATATAGTGTACACTTTCCATTTTAAGGGTCCCAGGAGGATATGAGGGCAGAGCGCGAAACATACATCTTTTAATGCCACCTGTTCTTCGCATTTTTGCGGATTTTGCATGAGTCGGGTCAAACGAGAAGGCTCGAACCGTACCGATTGGACAAAGCACACGCAGACGAATAACCAGGAGAAAACGGAAGCTACAAGGAAGTGCTTAAAATCAGTGGCTGGGCGAGTTGGTACTTCGTGCTTACATTCAAAGCGCAAAGACGAACACGGACACGAGGGAAGACACCACAAGGGCCGTGGTGTCTTCCCTCGTGTCCGCCGTGGTGTCTTCCCTCGTGTCCGTATTCGTATTTGCGCTGTGAATGTAAAAAATCAAGAAAGTGAAGTGGCAGTGTAAACAGGATGACAGTCCTCAGGAAATGACGGGAAGCGGCTGAGCTTTTCGGTGGCCTTGCGACGCTTACGCCAATGTTCCGTCCTTACCAGACATCATTTGACGCTGTTGAGCAATTATATGGTTCGGAAGGGGTTATGAGTGGTGAATTTATCCTGCTTTGAATAGCACTGGAGCAATGCGTGATGCGCCACGTGCAGTGGTGTGTGGAATTAGCGTTGTTTCTATGGCAGGCCACCGGCGCGAAAACTACGGCCAACACAGAAGATAACAATATACAGTAGACAGTACAGTACACTACCGCCGTGTTTTGCCATTAGAGCTCGTCAATGTTGGTCCATATATTGAGCTACTGTGTGCTATGCGTATGTGGACCGAAGCATGACCTTGTGGTAGAGAATCCGCCCCACATTCGTTGTGAGCTGGGTTCGATCCCTAGTTTCGCCGGGTGCCCAGCGGTTTTCTAAAGAATAAAAGATTCCCCCGGCCAGGCGCTCGCCTCTTCTGGGGGGAGATGCTTGAGAAAGGGTGTTAGACGAAACTGTTGTATCAAATATACGAGGTTAACGTATTACTGGCGACAAAAGTTTCCGGGACGCGAGTTCTAGAAAAAACATTTATTGCAGCTCCACTCTGGTATACCCAGTCGCTTGATATTGTACGAAGGTATAAAACGCCTAAGTGCACCTTCCTCTCTTCGCAATATCAGGCGACCGGGTATACCAGAGTGGAGCTGCAATAAACGTTTTTCCTAGGGATCGCTTCCTTGAAACTTTTGTCTCTAGTAGTACCCATCTTTTGAAAATATGCTCTCCGGACTTCAACATTGTTTTCGTATACATTGTTTCTATTTGGAGATGTGGTAAGGATTGGAGGCATTATTCAGTCAACCAATGACTCTTCCTTTCTGTCACGGTTTATGAAAAGGGGGGGGGGGGGAAGGCTCAAAACTGGGGTGCACCAGCCACTGTTTCGTAACGTGCTAACTCCTGCGACGCCATTCGGCACTGTTCCAAGCAGGAGCGCGAAGTAACATGCCTCTAGCTATAAATTTCCAATTCATTGCCCTATCGAGAGCAGTCTCTGCCATCAGACTATAGCCGGCAAAACTTACCAGTAATGCCGCTGGCAGACGCCTCGGTAAAAATGGATTAACCACGAAGTCGCGCCTACTTTTTGCCGCCATTGGCTAGAGGGGAAATTTTGAGGGGTGTTTGCTGCATGCGACTCTAGTCGATGTTTGAGTTTATAGACAGATCTTGCTCTAGAACGTACCTATGGAGTACTGGAGGGCACTAATCCCAATCGTATTGCTTCAGTAAAACTTTCTCTTTCTATACAAATACCTCTACTCAAGGAGTGTCCCAAGAAGTTAATTGTGACGACTATTAATTGCAGTTTCAGAAAACGGCGGGAGCCTTAACAAACCGAGCAAATGCCAATAGTAAATATTGTGCCCTTTTTCTATCAGGAAACCTTTGGAGACTTCGCTGAGGATGTCGTCATCGAGGACCGCGTCGTCAAGTCCACCGTCCAAGACCTGGAGATCCCGAACGTCGACTTCGCCACCTTCCTTAAAGATGCGTGGCGGAAGGAACCGGACACGACAGCTGTCGTGAGTAGAGAAACGACGAACTTCATCGCTTTCTTCCGAGTTCGAACAGCCCTTTGCTTAACTAAATATGCCAAATCACTCTTCGTGCTATGAACTGTGCCCACAGGAATCTGTGCGGCTGGTCTAAAATGAAGGTCGCTGCACCAAAGCAGGTACTACATGTTGAAACTAATGGAGGCATGACATGCGTTCCGAAGGTGAAATTTGTTGTCGAGGTGTATTTCTCGCTCACGCGAAGCGCGCAGCAGTGCGCTAGTTTCCTTTAACTTGTGCATGTTTCCCTACAGGCTGCAGCGGTGTTCAAGAACTTGGTGCAGCAGATGGTGTGGTATGATCTCGGTCGCAAAATGTGCACTGATGTGGCAGTCTGGTATAGTTTAGAGTCAGTTGAATGAGAGAGAAGTTAAATTTGACAGACAACTACGGAAAGAACAACAGAGAACTAAGTGTTGATGACATCCTGAGCCAGAGCCACCAAGGATAGCATGCTTCTGTTCGTCAGCTGGTTCGTAGACAGCCAGGCCTGTGTCGAAAGTGGTATAGATAATGGGGAATGAGAAATTGTTCGCAACGGCATAAGGAAAAGGGGACATTTACGGGCGAAAGTTTCACCGCGGCTTTGAGGACGCGGTGAAATCTCCAGATAACTAAGCGTGGAGTCTCAAGATAACTTTTTTCCCGCCAGGATTCCTGATTCTGTCATGGGTGCAGTCACCAAGGCGTTGAAAGAATAAGCCATGGTTCAATGCCCATTTACGACGCCTTCATAACAAACGCCAAACAGCGTTTAAAAGTTATAAAAAGAATCGCAACTCTTTGACGAAAAAAAACTTGGAGGCGGCAAACAATGCTGTGCAGATGGCTGCTGCAAAAGCTAAAAAGGGCTTCCTTGACTCCTTCTCGTCAAGGTTCAAAAAGAACACAAATGAATTTTAGCGATAATTTAAACGCAATGGTAAAGATAATGTAGGCATTCCACCCATAGCGCACAATGGCCACCTGATAGATGGCAGTCTTGAAAGCGCAAACTCCTTTAATGATTTTTTCAGTTCGGTATTTCTGTCCAGCACAACTTGTGACATCCCTTATCAACCAGTACAGCTTAATCCTATGGCGCCCATAGAAATAAATGAAAGGGGAATTACTGCATTACTTCAACGCCAAGATGTGTCCAAAGCTGGAGGCCCTAATGGTTTGTGCAATGACCTTATAAAGATGCGTGCCGAATCTGCATCTCCTTTTTTAGCTCTTTTGTTCAAGAAATCTTTGCTCACCAGTTCTCTTCCTACAGATTGGAAGATTGCCTGCGTGGTTGTCACGGATCTCTCTGGAGAACACTCTGACCGAAATAATGGACTAGGCGACGGGTGTACCCACACAAACGCACATTTAATACACGCTACGTGGCACACACACTAGAACACAACACAAACAAAACTAACACAAAACATAAAGACAATAAATACACGCGACACGGGCACACTGCTACTAGCGTCTCCTACTAGTGTTCTACTATTAGCGGACGGCGCTCGTGCCCACAGTTCGTTCGGTGTGGCTGCGGCGTTGTATGGATCCAGTAGGCGGCGTCGAGGCGGCGTTCGCCGTGCTTGGGCTGGCGTCGCTGGCGGCATTCGACGCGCTTGGGCTGGCGTCGCTGGCTGCGTCGTACAAGCACCCGGTCCAAGCGCCCGTGGAGGTGATGCCGGTGTTGTTGGCGTGGGTGGCAACAGCGCTGGAGACACCCCTGGCCATAGCAGGTGGTAGCGTCCTCCGTTGACTCCCCGGAACGGGTTCAGGCACGGCAGGAAGTCCACGATGAGTTGCCGTAGAACGCGAGCTCACCACAGCAGTAGCCGGCGTCGCTTTCTTCCAGCCAAAGCGTCCCTGACCCGCCGGAGCCTCCGTTTCTCTGTTGTTCTCCCCCGTGCCTCGCTCTCACTCGCCCTTTTGTAGCCTCGGTGTTAGTCCACGTGAGCCTTGTCGTCGACTTCTTCTCTTCTCCACCAATCATCTCTGTCCACCTCACCGAATGCTTCTCCACCCCGCCGCGGTGGCTCAGTGGTTAGGGCGCTCGACTACTGATCCGGAGTTCCCGGGTTCGAACCCGACCGCGGCGGCTGCGTTTTTATGGAGGAAAAACGCTAAGGCGCCCGTGTGCTGTGCGATGTCAGTGCACGTTAAAGATCCCCAGGTGGTCGAAATTATTCCGGAGCCCTCCACTACGGCACCTCTCTCTTCCTTTCTTCTTTCACTCCCTCCTTTACCCTTCCCTTACGGCGCGGTTCAGGTGTCCAACGATATATGAGACAGATACTGCGCCATTTCCTTTCCCCCAAAACCAATTATTATTATTAATGCTTCTCCACCAATCATCTCTCTCCACCTCAACGAATGCTTCTTCTTCCTCTTCTTTATTATTCGATTAATTTGCGTCGTCTTCTTCACACCCTTTTCCTTTAAGGACCCTCCTCGGTGGCTCAGTGGTTAGGGCGCTCGACTACTGAGCCGGAGTTCCCGGGTTCGAACCCGACCGCGACGGCTGCGTTTTTATGGAGGAAAAACGCTAAGGCGCCCGTGTGCTGTGCGATGTCAGTGCACGTTAAAGATCCCCAGGTGGTCGAAATTAATCCGGCACTCCACTACGGCACCTATTTCTTCCTTTCTTCTTTCACTCCCTCCCTTATCCCTTCCCATACGGCGCGGTTCAGGTGTCCAACGATATATGAGACAGATACTGCGCCATTTCCTTTCCCCAAAAAACCAATTATTATATTTTCCTTTAAAATTTAATTTAGGCTCCTTAATATATGTGACAGTGGTCACTATTCATAAGACCGGGCCTCAGGAATTATTCTCTAATTACCGTCCCATATTCTTAATAAGCATGCCTGTAAAACTCTACAGCACATTATATATACGAACATAATGAATCGTCTCAATTCTTTATTAAATCCAAATCAGCACGGCTTCCGGCAGGAAACATCGTGTGTTACACAACTAGCCGAGTTTGCTCATGAGGTGTATGCTTTAGATTGTTGTAGCATCATTGGCTGCATATTCATTGATTTTAAAAAGGCTTTTGTCGCAGTAGATCATGGTCTCTTAGTGTACAAGTTCCGTTGATTAATTGTGAATGAGAAGGCTTTTGAATGGATAAGGGACTATTTAAGTTTAAGCTGTCAGTATGTCACAATAAACAGAGCCAAATCAAATGTAACTTCCGTCACGTCAGGCGTGCCACAAGGGTCAGTTTGGGACCTTTGCTTTTTCTTGTGTTCATTAATGACATATTAAAGAATATTACTTTATACATGCGACTCTTCGCTGATGACTGTGTAGTCTACAGAGAAGTGAAAAATTCCCAGGATTCACTTGCTTTGCAGGAAGACCTATATGCATTGCACTGCTGGTGCGAACAGTGGCACATGAATATAAATTTGCAAAAAACGGTGCACATTTGTTTCACGAAGAAAAAGAATGTACCTAATTACGTCTATAACATAAAAGCCCGTTTATTGGAAACTGTTCTCAAATATAAGTATTTAGGTTTGTACATTACCTCAAAACTATGTTGGCATCGACATGTTGAATATGTAGCTGGGAATGCTTTCAAAAGTTTGGGTTCTTTGGCGCTGTAACACGAGAATGTTTTCGCAAGACTTTAGAGATTTACTATTTAAGACGTATATTAGGTGTGCGCTGGAATATGCTTGTATAGTATGGGACCCGCCGACAAAGACCGACCGACAAAAATTAGAAAACGTCAAGAACTTAGCGGCCCACTATGTTTCTGAAAATTATAGTAAATATATTAGTGTGTCTGGCATAAAACAGGAATTAGAATGGGAACCCCTTGAAGTAAGAAGGAGAAAGCTAAGGCTTAAATTTTTTGATAACATATATTACATTAGGATTACTATTCCTGGGGAGAAGCACATTTGTCATCCACACTACACATCCAAGCCGGTTGATTATAACCATAACGGGCGCGAATACAGATCAAGAACCTATTTGCTCAAGATGTCGTTTTTCCTCACACTGTTCGAGAATGGAATGCTTTGTCTTCAATTCTGGTTAATATTACTGACAATGAAGTGTTTCCAATTTCATTGTGACTGCCCTTGTAATAATTAATTTTTGCTTTGTACAACCTAGCCCCCCCCCCCTCCCCCCGTCCCACTATAATGCCATTGTGGCGCTGTGGGTAAATAAATGAATAAAAAATATCCGTAAAAGGGCTTTCCCCGCGCCAACTGACACGTAGCAGGTGAACAAAATAATGGCTCAATTATCGGGAACCGTCCTGCACCACGTACTAGAGAGCAGAATGCGCGAGTACTGTTGATTATTGCCTGGCCGGTGCCCTTGAAGCGGCATGTCTCGATAGGCAGCAACACCGTAAACGGAACCTTAACACGAAACATTACTTGAGTCCCGTCTAGTTGCTACATTTCGGAATGTAGAGGTGAAAGAACCGGAAAAAAAACTTTATTGGGACTAGTACTAAGCCTAGTTAATAAGAACGCTTGTTGCGCGCAGGCCTGTCTGCCATATGACCAATACCGCGTGAATTCACGCCAAGAATAAGTGTGATAATAAGCGAAATAATGGAAAAAAATGACAGTGTAACATGGGTAAAAGGCGTATTTTGCATCTACCCTGATCTCCGTACAGTTAGGAGACTGAGCCGTGTCATGCCATCTCAAGTTACAGGGCATTCCGGCTTTAAGCAGAGTGTTATCTTCAAATTTGAGGAAGATGTACGCTTCTTCGGTGTTGAGAGATGTGTGCGGGTGACAGGGGACGTGCACTAATGGCGAAGTTCTGATTGCGACTATAGAATTGTATTAAAATGGTACCTACCAATTCTGGACATGTGCATTTTTCAACGGAAAGTAGTTTATGAACGCCATCCTTTCTCATATCGCCGATTCCAGTATGACAACATTCCATCCGCTGGTCCCTCCTCGGAACACTTATTTTCTTCTTTTGTTGTCTAAAATTACCATTTTTGTTTTTTAAAATAGTCTCAGCTACTTGGTGCGAGCGCAGGACAAATTTTACAAGATAGTTTCGCTACACATTGCAAGCTTAGACCATTTCCATCAATACGTTCCTAACTGTCACCTAGAATATTCTGCCGTCCTCAAAATTAAAACGTGAGCAGACACACTTCAGACAGCTTGCGTATGAGCAGCCGTAAGGCCGCCAGCTCACTTTGTGAACGCAGTCGCCGTGCGGTGTGGCGTGCTGTAATCCGATGCCACATTGTTGGCGATATGTGTGCAAGCCTCTACGTACCCGCCGCCGCTACGCCGCCGCACCCCTTCTGATCAGTACGCTAGCTTCGTTAAGGCAGTCGCCGCCCTACCACGATCCGCGCTTTTTCTGAAGGGTGTGACGCGACAGCTAATGGCTTAATGGCCGAACATGCAGGATTCATCCTCCTCTACTTAACATTCATAAATCCCTGGGAGTCCTCATACCACCCCTGCCGCAGTGGTGCAGCGGTTAAGCGGTGCGCCACTTCCCTCGGATGGCAGGAGCTGCCACCGGTGGAATTTGTGCGATCCAGGTTCCTCTTTCTGAGCTACCTCGCGCGACCAATCATTAATTTAACCGCCACCTGCCAGTTTGCATGTGGACGCCATCTTTTATGGATACCACCAAGTGTCCCCACTGCCCTGGGATGGCAGGCGCTACCATCGGAGAAGTTTGTGCTATCCCGGTTGCTCTTCTTGAGCACTACCTGCATGACCAAACATTAGTTTAACGACCACCTGCCCGTTTGCATGTGTACGCCACCTTTCATGGGTACCATCGAGTGGCCTCACTACCTTGGGCGACAGACGCTGCCACCAGTAGAATTTCAGCGATCTATCTTGCGCTTCCAGAGAAACCTCGTGCGACCAATCATTAGTTTAACTGACATCTGCCAGGTTGCATGTGGACGCCATCTTTTATGGGTACCATAGAATGCCCCCACTGCCCTGGGATGGCAGGTGCTAACACTAATGGTATTTGTGCGATCCACGTTGGTGTTCCCGAGATAATTCACGCGTACAATCATTAATTTCAACGCCACCTACCAGGTTGCATGTGGATGCTATCTTTTATGGCTGCCATCTAGTGTCACGTAAGGACTACGTAAGGACTACGCCTTAAAACTCTGTCCAAGAGAGCTTGACTTCGTCGTGTAGATACGGTTGGAGTAGGTGTGTTGAGTATTGCGCCTGGCTTTGGTGGCGTCGGTGGAGATTTCGACTTTGATGTTTTTGTGTTTAGTGAGTGAATATGCTCGTCGTGCAGCATATTTCATCGCGTGTATTTCTAGTGCGGTTTCTAGTGAGGGCTAGAAAATGGCTCTGCTATATGGGTGACCTGTCACAGGGCTATCTGTCCGCGTGCACATACTGCGTACATGTGTGACACGGCGTGGCCTCCGCGTTCTGTCTCAGTCTCGTGTTCGGCCTCAGCGATGATGTTTTGCTTCAGTTTCACGCCTTCTTTCAGGAACGTGCAGCGCCATATTAACGCGATAGCATAAGGAGTCCGTGTCGCAGAAAAGCTGGCGTTAGCTTCAGCGCGGTTGACCTCGCGCGAAAAAGCCACTAAAAATCTCCAGAGAAGCACCCTAGTTTGTCGCGTAGGCAGCAGGTCGGCCACCTTGGTCCCATAACTTTGTGGCGTCATCATCTTCCCACCATATTGTGAGCGAAGTGCCCACTGCGCCAAGTGGCATTTAATGATTGCTCGCTATTTATAGCAGCGATGTATAACATCGCTAAATAAATATGAAGAAAAAACCTGAGTATGGAGGCAACCGCCACCGCCCCGTTTCAAAGGGCATGCTCTTATCTTTCATCAATCGGTCCGAGGGGTTGCTCGGTCATAGCAACCTGGATCACACAAGCACCGCTGGTAACAGCATATGCCTTCGCAGGGCAGTGGCGCATCGGTGAACCACTGCGTCAGGAATGGTGAAAGGGAGCCCTCAGGGATCTATGAATGTAAAGCAGAGGATAGCCAATTCCACGCACATGGGCATTAAACCATTAATGCACTCGTGTCCCACCCTTAAGCATGAGCTTAATTGTCCCCTCCCATTTTTCTTGGCTTGTTTGGGAATGTGATGTTACGCAAAAGCGGAGGGCGCTATTTGGCGCTAGCAGAACGACGGTAGTTTTCAGTGCAGCTTTGTCCTCGTTCTGTGTGTTCCGTTCTGCGTCCCGTTCTTTTGATTCTGCTGCATTCAAACCTGAAGTAGCATTAACTAGCTCAGTTATCTACTCTTTTAGGGTTCTAGTTTCGTTACTATTCTGAAAAAAAAAGAATTGTCAATAAATTTAGCCCAAAGTTTGTTGTCGATTAAACAAAAATTATGATCGTGTCACGGGACCAAGGATCCAGACATCGTTCACCGGCAACGTTCATAGAAAAGCACCCAGGCCGCGTGTGCAGGCCTTAAGCTCCTTGCCTTTTAGTGGCACCTGGGCCACCTGATGGCATTAGTCCCACCCTCCAGAAAATAAAGGCTGAAAAGCAATAGGGCGCTACGAGCTAACTGGAGGGGGTAACGGAACAGCAAACGACAATTCACAGTGACAGGAAGCAAATGGGCTCCGTGCGAAAAAAAACAACCGACATCCCAAGCGGTCAAATTTTGGAGGCTATAGGAGACTTGTAGCGACGCTACGAGGGAGTTGTGCATTTAGCTATCGGTGGTGTTCGGTTAGTTTTCTTTTCGTTATTGTTCTGGTAATTAGGTTCAGTAGACTGCAGTAAGTCACGTGACAAATTGCTAACCTCGATTTTTCTTAGCCATATAAGGGTGGCTGATTTCTAATGGTACCTTCGACTGGTCTCTCCAATCCTCTCAGTTAGAGCGACCGGAGCGGGGGCAGCTCCCGATCTGAGGAGGATGCAAGACTCGCCAGCCGAATGTGCAAGTGCTTTTTAGAGCAGTGAGAGGGACGGAAATCGCAGGAAAGGGCTACTTCCTCCAATCTCAGACCACAGCGCCGCCGAGCAGCCGATGCCCGCAACGCTCCCAACAGGGCGCGATTACGGATCGGTCTCAATCGAAACTGTCTCAAACAGTGTCTCATTTGCCTCTCTCCTATTGGTCGGCCGTGGGCGGCGGCCATTTTGATTTTTTCGTCACTGACTGACGTCGTAAATGGCGCAGAAGTGGTGACGTTGGCCATCTAATTATGCGGGCAGATTGAGACGATTTTTTGAGACTGGAAAAGGTAGTATCAACACGTTTGAGACAGAAAATGGCGGCTGTTTATATCGTCGTATACGCGGGTGACCGCGCGAGCAACGGTGTCGGAGGGTGCATGAAGACAACTTTGACGCGCGGGAGAGTTATTTCGAGGAGACTGCGCAGTGTCTGTGCGACGAACTCGCCGTTGAACTGGGAGGTGCGCGGGTGAGTGCGCTGTCAGTGGAGCGGCAGGTGCTGTGCGCGCTGCGCTTCTTCGCCTCTGGTGGGTTTCAAGGCGCCATTGGAAATGAAGAAAACGTCGGCGCAGCCCAACCGACTGTGAACAAGCCTTTGCGGCGGGCAGCGGAGACCAATGTCAACGTTGGGTCACAGAAGGGGGTGTTCGCTTTCCGAGGAGACCCGAGGAGAAGGCGGCGGCGAAGGAGGGCGTCCTTTGCCTAAACGTTCGCCGCGGCAGCATCTCCGGCGTCGTCGGGTGTGTCGATTGGGCACTCATCACTATCAAGGAGTCTGGGGGCAGTGCTGCGAACGAGCCGCAAGCGGTTCTACGCTGCGGACGTGATAGTGAGTATACCTCGGCCACTGTTTTTGACCACATGAGTTCAAGTGCTACAAGCTACAAGTGCATGAGCTACAAGTGCGGGCCTCGGCAGCGAGAGTGAGTACGGACTGTGCTTGTTTTTTCTCAGATCTGTGGCGCGAACATGTGCATCCTGGCCGTGGACTCGCGCTGACCAGGATCCTTCCGCGACGCGTTTGTCTGGCGGCATTCCGAGGCGGAGGAAGGCCTGCTGGACGACGTTGATTTTTTTTTTTCTGGGTAAGCAGTAAAATAGCCGTGTCACCCGTCGGGCGAACTCAGTCACATCTATTGAGCTCCAGCACTATGCATTTGCCCGGATCTGCTAAAGCTACAAGAATCAGTCTGGACAGTTACACAAATGCAGACACTTTACACTATGATACAGTTTATTGCCACCCTTTCCTTTTGTTAAATATAATTGCAGCAGAAACACAGGACACATATTACATTGTTGAAATGCATAGCCTTTCCTGTTGAAGAAACCGAAGCAAAATGCACCTGACAGCGCTTGTGTTTTGTAGGAAATCATAGCGCATCATTTATATGAATATGGTGGTAAAAGACTGACCTTACAGTAGTGCTCACTTATACATCTAAATCCTGCATGTATGTATGCTCTTGAATGTCATATTCAGCAAAGCCTGGATGTGGGCTACTTGGCATGAGTCTTCTACTGTATAGCAGAGTGTCCTTTAATGCTGTTGAGATCACTGAGAAGGGACATGCTTAGCTGCGTCATTTTTTTGTTATGCAGGAGACTATGTCTACCCACTGGAGCCATGGCTGCCTGCACCAGTTGCGTGGCATAACAGACCTGACTCAGCAGAAGGCCTGTACAACACGCCACATGCTTTCACACAATTTGTGGCTGAGCGCTGTATTGGTGTGCCGAAGAGCTGCTTCCATTGCTTTCAAGGGAACCGGATGCACCACTGCCAGTGGAAGTGGACAGTGCGCATCATCACCGCACGTGCTGCACTTCACAGCCTCTGTTTGGATGTACCCATATTAGCAGAGGGTGCAGGCGACACTGCCTCTGACCCAGATAACAACGAGCCACCTCTAAATGGTGGCTACCTCGCACAGACAGGATGCGGTACTTTTGGCCTCTCTAGGACGACCCGTCTCCAGAGGAAGGCGTACCGAGGGATGGTGCAGCGGCAGTTGCGATGGAAAATCTAGCGTCCAGAGACGACTCACCATGCTGGCGTTGAGAGTCATATCAGCCACTCTTCCCCTGTTGCCACTGTCATTTCCTTGTGTCAGTGCACAACACACATCTGCAAGTGTGTGAGCAACTGTGTTATGTGGTTGTGCCCTTGGCCAACCTGTGTGCAGCCAGAAGCCAGCAGTGACAAACAAGTGCCCCCCAACGGCTGCCACTTCATTTTCAGTGTGTTTGCTAATATATCTCCCAGTCCCTCAGCAGCATGTTGCAGTCTCTTCCTGAAGACGGAAAAGGTGTTGAAGCAGCTCGCCCAATTTCTGAAAAGCATCATTTTGAACTGTCTTTTGTCAATGCTTATGTCAGCCCACATGCCCCTTCTCTGCTGTCTCCTTCCAGCTTGGTGAAGTGCCTGTGGTCATTACCTGTGTGACGAACATGCATGAACCAAACGTGTAGTGCTGGAATAAGGCATGAAATATTTGTGATGCTTGTTGCAATCAAAAAGCTGTTTTTTATTGCATCATACATTCAGTAAGCGCGTTTATTTTTTTAGGCACAGCATTTGACACGAGTGTTTCTATTGCAGAAAAGGCAGTGTACATACAAGCATACTTTACCTTGATGTACAATTACCATATGGCATTTCTGAGTGCAGTTAAGAAAAAAAAATTCTATAAAATTGAGTTCAAAGTGCATGTTTTCTTTCATACAGAGGCTACCTGTACAATAAATATGGCATAGTACAGTGTACATAATACATTTTCCGGACTACAAAACATTTTGGCACATATAAGTAGTGTAAATACCAAAGCTAAGCTTTACCTTAATGGTGTGTGGCTATGGGTTTCACTGTGCTAAAAGCTGTACCTACTGCAAGGAGACCGCTGTACAACATTGCATAATAAAGATTGTAAGGTGCAGTGGCTACAATGACTGCTGAATTACTAGAACATCTTCACTGATACACAAAGATGTGTAAACATCACAGACACATCATAAAGGAGATGGTGTGTGAGTAGAGGTTAGTTCACAATCACAAATCTGCAACACCGTTACTGGAAATGCTCTACAGCTGTAAGAATATACAGGCAGCTCCATTATGGGAAATTTTGAGCACTCGGTTATTGCCCCATAACTCACACCTAGCTTGGTTTGCGTAACACAGGGCTATGAAGTCTTGTCCATGATGACACGAGACGGTGACAATGCCGAATGGCCGGACAAGCTCCTTATGCTATCACATAATATGTGTGATAAGTACAACTGCTTTCAAGCTACTTTTCGCCTAGGTATTTAATATCCTAGTCATTTTCAACTGGCTGTTCCCTTTGAAACTGGAGTGGCCTGTATACAGGGTGCCTCAGATATGATGCAGCATAATTAAAAAAAGAACCAAGTGGTCTTCCGACCTGAAAGGAAGTGCATGTTAGAAGCTACGCAAAGTATTTAAAGCCCTTCAAACACTGCCCTCACCAAACCCAGTTATAGCAACATCACTCCGCCTGCTGACCAAAATACAATAACATATTACACATCACTGCCCTGTCCTACCTACCTCACTGCCCTGGATCATATGCAATTCAACGCTGTGTACCAGCAAACATGAACAAACTTGCTCAACTTTCTGCCCAGTTGCAATTAGCCTCTATACAAGCAAACTACTTCTTTCCTGGTTGACCCTGGATCTACTACATGATCAGTAAATAACGTTAATGGAACAAGCTCGTTCTCTCCTCGGTGACAATAGCAAAGTTATCAAGTCGAGTGCTTCCTTTCTCTCTAAACAATGTGGAGCATAAACATCACAATTTCTGCATCTTGCACAGGAAAAAAAAAAACTACGGCAACAACTGAACATAAACCGAACGGAGCTACAAAAATACAAACGGCACATCAAGTGCTTAGCCCGATGTGGGCGGCAACACTTGGTTACAAGGCAGAAGAGTGATTGCTGTCACAGAGGCAGGCCGTGTCGGCTCATTTCCCGCACCGAGATTGCAAGCTATCAGCAGCTGCCCCTGTCTGCTCCCGTCTGTCGGCAGTTGCTTCTATGTGATGATTCATGGCTTTCTGGTACTTTCTAAAGAAAATAAACAGAACCACACGTCACTCGGTGATCGATAGGCGTCGACCGAGAACACAGACTAAAGTTGTCTTCGTCGATTTTCGAGCCGAGCGCTGCTTGTAAGTTGATCTCGACAGGCCCGTAGCATTCACTGCCTTCAATCAGATTTTTCTGCGCACTTAAGACATCCGCAAAGTACCTTGATTTTAGAGGACACGCGAAAAAACAGGAACTAGCCATGGAATCAGCTGTTTTCTTGCAGGCCGCCATGTTCACGTTATGCCACTGCCAGCGCGTCCTCATGGCAAGAGAAGTTAACCTGCAGCAAATTTAATTGCAAAACTGAGAATGCTTCTAATTTTCCCTCGTGTTGTTGAGATTGCAACACAGTTTACTACCAAAATATAGCATTACTTGTTTTCTTCATTGCGTTTTTGTTCATTTTCAGACTAACATGTTCACGCTATTCCGCTGACAGCACACCTTCGCGGCAAAAAAAGTGACTGAACAGCAAACTTAATTGCAAAAATTAAAACACTGCTTCTTTTTCTTGGTGCTGTTGGGTTTGAAATACAGTTTCTTAGCAAAATAAAACATTACTCGTTTTTATTCACTGCGTCTTTACTGCAAAACATTAGTCTACGGTCCCTTGTCGTGCGAATAGTGGTTTCAGGGCAGAGCCCACCGTAGCCTTGCTCCGCATTGGCCGATTCGGCGGTTGGCATTACTCGGTGTCATCATTTGGACGTCACGATCTCAAAATTGAGACAGTTTTTTGAGACCGATCCGTAATCCCGCCCCAGGAGTGACAGTTTCTGTTTGTCTGCGAAGTGCAAGCGAAAGTCCACGAACGTATTCCTACCGTCCTGACAGCTTCCCAGTATGGACACCCCGACGACCGCTGCGCAGCAGCTGTTATTCTCCCTTTACGACGGTAAGTTTGCAATACGAAGAGTGTGCACAGTGCGTTGAAACCCACAACTGGCTCTTTCCCGCGCTCAGGCTTTGTGTCGCTTGGTCAGCATGGTGTGGTGCGGGCGCCTCACTTTCAAAGTACACATTATTAAAGCAGTTTCACATGCTATGACTGAGCGAATTCTACGACAAGTGGCGCGACGTAGTGAAAAATTTCTTACTTTTTCGTTGAAACCTTGTCGCTCTGGCCGCGCGAAACAGGTGCGTGCACCGCGGCAGTAGAAATTGCGAGCGTTGTAGTTTCGCATTTGAAACAACCTTTATTTGTTAGGTGCATTTACGAATTGCGTTGTGGCCTGTCCTGGACATGTGCGCTTGATAGCAAATGAATGCGCCAGTGCACAGCACCAAGTATGCGGGCACGCTGCTCGTCAGCTGTGTAGTAGGCTTGCAGTACGTTCAGGACTTAGCAGCAGTGCCGGGCTCTCTGCTCCGTAGCATGTGCTCGTACCATCTGATACCTGTTACAAGTCGTACTCCGTGCGATGGTACATATGTGTCAGAGGAAGTAATGACGGCTAGCGGCGGCTTTTTCGTGCACAACTAGGTATGGGCACCGAGGCCGCACGGCTGCTTGAGCCGCCAAAAGCCTGATCGTTGCACGATTACGCGGAGTGTCGACCAGTATACGACGTACACTTCAACCCGATTCAACAATGGCCCAGGTGGTTTTTTCGGGCAGCGTGGAGCGGTATGTGTACATAGCGAAACTTCATAATATGCAGTGGAATTGTCAGCATGAGCGAAACTCCAAAATGTAATGTGTTCCCACATGAAATTTAGTACCGGGTTCATAATAAACTGCAGCCTCCGCGGTGGCTCAGTGGCTATGGCATGTGCTGTCCCGAAAGACGCGGGTTGGATCTCGGCCGCGGTGGTAGAATTTTGATGGAGGCGAAATTCTAGAGGCCCGTGTACTGCGCGATGTCAGTGCTCGGTAAAGAACCCCAGGTGGTCGAAATTTCCGGAGCCCTCCACTACAGCGTCCCTCACAGCCTGAGTCGTTTTGGATGGTAAACTCCCATAAACCAGAAACAAAACCATAATAAACTTCATCGGTTATGTCAGCTCATCAGGAAAGTATATGCATTGAAAAGTTGTTTACAGGGCTGAGGACGTGGGTTATTTTGTTCTTGACAGCTATTGGATTTAACACACTTTACATATTGTGAATTTTTTTTGTCGGTTTCTGTGGCAGACTCAGCAGGCATAAATTACCTTCTGTCTATCATCCATGCGTGAGGAAGTAATTTAAATGTTTCCCAATTTTTGTTCCTGGACAGAGAGCCAAGGAAGCGAAAATCAAGTACAGCTGCACACAGTGCCTGAAAATGAGCAATCGAGCAGCAGCATGACCTCACCTTATGGTATGTATATATACCGCCAGGTGCAATCTCATGTCTTCGATTTGAAATCATTTACCTTCTTGCAAAGCCTTGCATGTCTGTAATAACATATGTCATGCAGTAGTATTAGTGCATGTGTATTTTGCATCTATAGTAGAGCAAGCTAACTGCAAGCATCAAATGTTACGAATGTGCTAATCTTTGTTTATTCATATCTTGAGACAGGACCATGGACTACAGGTGAAACAAAGCTGCTTCTGGACTGTTATGTACGCTACACGCTACAGGTGGGGCCTCAAAGGAGGTTCCGCAGCAAGAAGATGATGTATGAGCAGATTGCTCAAGACATACGAGAGTTCTTGGAGTCATTCGCACAGGAGTCCAGTGTGAGACAAGGTTCAAGACGCTGGCCAAATGAAAAGGCAATGAGGACAGAAATAATGGAACTTCTGGACAGTCTCGCTGTGCAGTGTCGTATGAAGAAGAATTTGCAGCTATCAGAGCAATTGATGACAGCATTGAGCCTGAAGTTCTGCGAGGTGTGGGAAAAGTTTCATACAATAAGACCATCTCAAACACTGTTAGTGCAGCTCCTTCGAGTGTCAGCTGCTCTGATGGCATCGAGGAAAGCGTCAATGATATATCATCTGATGACCCTACGGTAGATTATGGTTCATTATTTGAGGAGAAAGAAAATAAAAGGTACCGCACAGACAGAAAGATGCGCCCGAGCACATCTAGGATGCAGGAAATGGCATTATGTTTTGAGGAAATGCGAAAGATCAACAATGAAAAAGAAGCTCGGCGCGAAGAAAGAGTACAGAGAAACGTAGACAGGCACCAGGCACTACTCAAAGCTCATGCGGAGCAAATGGCAGTGCGGAAGGATATTTTGAACTCAAAAATAAGAAATTGTTCTTGATTGAAAGAGCATATTTATTCAAGAATATTCCTTGTCAAACTGTGCTGTAATCAAGAATGCTTTGTTCATACCTGTTGAAAGTCACAACATGTGTTCATAAAAGTGCAATGAACGTTTGAGCAATTAAAAGTGCGATAAAAGTTTGGGCAATGCAATCGTTTGTTCTCAACATCATTGCAGCTTCAAAAGAGCTGTGCCAGAGCTTCCCTTTTCAGTTCTTCAAGCCTCCGTAGGGCACTTTCACGAGCAGTTTGCTGTGTCTGCTGGTCTGTTGCCGAGTCTCCTTGCTTGTGCCTGCAATGCCTTCCATCCATACCGTCATCACTTGGCACATCACAGTCGCCAGCGTCCAGGCAAATGTTATGAAGGACACAGCAACTGAGGATGAGCTGGGTTATCTTGTCCACAGTGTAAAATTCCACAAACCGCAGCTGCCGAAATCGTTGCTTTAGCATTACAAATGCGTTTTCAATTTTCACTCGTGTTGCAGCATCGCGGTATATGAACGAAATCATTGCCCGAGTCATGGTGCCATAATTCCTGAAAGGTGTGATCATATATTCCCTTATTGGACATGCTGCATCGCCTAAGATGTGGTACTTGTTATTTTCGCAAACCACTGGCAATTCTTCCTGCACTGTAGACAGCCTGAGGACTCTGGCATCGTGTATTTTGCTGGGTGTTCCAGTGAAAACGTCCAGAAATCTGCACCTTGAGTCGCAAATTCCTTGCATTGTCAGTGACACCTTGTCATGTCTGTTTACATAGGTAGACTTAACCTTGTTGTCCGGACATCGCATACAAACATAGGTGCCGTCAATGCAGCCAGCCACATTCGGAAAGCCAGCAATCTGAAATGCATAAGATGACATTTCTGTGTAGCATTATATGCATGCTACTCTAATGCTTTTTTCTTCTCTACTGTATAAATGCTGAGAGTTTGACTTTCAACCTAATCAGCAATTGCGTCAGCTACCTGCCCACAACTGCTAGGCAGACCTAGAAAAAAAGAATCCCTAGAAAGCTTGTAACATCATCAGGAAGAACAGTGCGAATTAGACAAGGACTGAAGGAAGAAACACATAGACGGGCACTTTTTCCTTCAGTCCTTGTCTAATTGGCATACCAACTCCAAATGGCATACCAACTCACCCAAGCATCAGTCCTAACGAATTGTAACATCGTACAAGGGGCTTAATTTCTCGAATTCTTGAGCCACAGCTTCTTTGTCGCTTCCAAAGTAAATGATTTCTAGGGCAATGTCACACAGAAATTCCATCACTCTTGTGATTACCACTTGCACTGTTGATTCGGCCATGTCGAAAAGGGTGGCTACTTGCCGCATTGACGCCTTGTTGCCAGCGTACCTGGAAATTATCATTACATAAGAATAGTGTACATTCATAGAGCATCAGCGTAAAGATATGTGTGCGGAGATGCGCTGTGCTTCGTCCCTGCAGAGCACTTTGAAGTGCCTGGCTGCACTCCAGACACTGAAGCACTTCATAAAGCACGACCGAAGAGGCGGATAAAGAGATGTAAGGAAATCCTTATTTTTCCCACTGCCGCCTTGTAGGAAACCTGTGCAAGTTTTGAATAGGCGTGGTTGACATGCCGTGTTATCAGCTGCAACAATCGCCTGCCTGCTACAAGAATGAGGAGAAAGGGTATATGACGGAAAGGTGGTGGCGGTAGCAAAAACTCTTTAGTTCCAGCAGAAACCACATATTTGTCAGGCAATGAATGGGATTATGTTTATCCCGGTGCAAAAGAGTGGTTATATACAGTGAAGCTTCTTTGGCATCTTTTTTTATTATTTCCTAGTGATACCCTTGACTGCAATATCGTTCGCGAATAGTCAGTAGACATCAGTCGTGGAGTTTAAAAAATTATTAATGTGAAAGCATTTTATGGTTATGTTGCGTCAGCAAGAATTGTGCGCAAATTCTGTCCGCACGATTATGTCATTCTGTGGAGATAAATGTGCAAAAGTTTGATTGTGTTAGGCAGTGCGTGAGTAGTTCCAAAAAATGAAAAAAGTTCGGGTGCTGAATTGCATTTATTTAAATTTAATTAATGAAAATAAGTGCTATTTGGAGCAGGTTTTGTGACTAATTCAATGAAAAACGATGTAAATGCATAGAAGGCTTATTTATTATAAGAAAAATAAAACAAATAATAATCTAGAAACAGAATAAAATAAGAAAAACTTTTAAAAAGATATTTTTAAATAAACAAAATAAAAACAAAATTTCAAGTGATAAATATAGGACACACTTTAGTGCAATCCTGTCATTTTACCAAAAAAGAATGGCCGCAAAATACGGATATACAGTATTTTTTTATCGCTTTAAAGAATAGTCCTGCGGCCGATCAACTTGGTATGTACAAAACTGCACGGGAAACGCACCCCAGGAACATATTTTTTTCTCGATTCAGTATACAGAATAAACAAAAGACTGCTCACCAAAGAAAGGAGAGAATGTGCTCTTCTGCAGTTTTCACCGCAGAGCCACCGTGAGTTCTGTCCGAGGGGTAAAACCGAGACCCCGCGAATCTCTCGATTAGCTCACGGCATGTCTTCTCAGGGAGACGAAAATTCCTGCGAAACTGGTTCAGAACAGGCATTTATAGACAGCCGCTTTCATAATGTTGACGTACCTTTTCCTTACCTCTTCCTTGGAGTAAAGCCGCACTACTGTCTCCAAGTAGTTTGTTACTATCGGTATTTTTTTCGGAACACCGAAGAGTTTGACGAACATCAGCTCGTAAGCTCCACAGTCTTCGTCTGAACTAGTGGAGTCACTGCTGTCTCCTAAGTCCAGAAGAAGCTTTGACGGGGCGCCAAATGTCGCAATCTGCTTTCGCTTTGCCATGATATATTACGGCACAAAAATCGCGTAGGAAGGACCAACCTTCAGAACGAAACGGAACTATTGGCGCCTTCGCATTCGTCGAAGCAGAATAACCGGTAGCCGTCGAAATAGGGCGAATATCTGTCACGTGACCACAACTCTGCGGGAGCGCCCAGTCGCTCCGAGAAAAAAGCCAGAGCGTCTCGAGCAGCTCTGAGCGAGAGGCGAGCGGTGAGCGCGAGCCAGCCGAACGTGGTTAGAGCGCCAGATTGCGACCAGCCGAATGTGCGTTCGCCTCTCAGAGCGCTACAGAACGCTCTGAAGCGACCAGTCGAAGGTACCAGAATACATTAACCCTTAAGGGAAGTTTTCAAACTTGCACTATTAAGTACGGCTGGTCTAAAACATCGCGGACTTTCATTCCGCTGACCACAGCTCTGAGTCAACCGCTCTCGGCGGTCGTTTCTTTAACTACTCTGCCTGGCGTACACATCCTGCGTGGTGTCACGCGAGATGATAACCACACCCGGGTAGCCACGGGAACCTGTGAGTGCGTTACGATAGTATCCTTGGTAACGCACCCACCGGTGCCGCCGACGGCAACGCCGGCACTGCGACGCGCAAGCCAGGGACGGGCGCCTAACAGCTCTCGCTGTTAAAAGCTCACAGGACAGCAACGACTACGTAACGCGAGATTTGGCGATAGCTGTTGAGGCCTTTAGTAACGTAACCGCTTGTGTAGTGGTCACGTGATGCACCTCTGCACTGGCTGGTGGCTGTTCCAAACAGAGCCAACCGTAGGTGAATGCGACCCAGGCTGACTGGCGCAACCATTGGATTTGCTAGCACCCACCGGTTAGGCCGACGGGGACGGCGACGAAAAAGCCTGGTACGGGCGCCTAACAGCTGCAGCTGTAAAAAAAGGTGCGGAAGCGTTGTCAGTGCGTGAAAAAGGGCTCCGTACAAAACACGTGCAATACATCAGGCCGGGGTCGACGACATGCACTCTGCGCAGAACCCTAGGGCGGAACGTCATAAGTCACATCTGTGCTGAACACAGCGCTGTGTTCGTCCTTCTTCTTCTCCTTCTTCTTTTCTTTGGCTGTGTGCCGTTGGGCTGGAAAACTGACCTTGAATCAAGAATACCAGCTAGCCCAAGAACTAACTCTGCTGAAGTGTAACATTAAGAGACCTGTAGCAGACACAATTGGCGAGGGAACAAACGCGTGTTAATGGCATCCCAGTCGAAATCAAGAGGAAAAAATGGCCTTGGGCAGGGCATGTAACGCCCGGCCCAAGCCCAATTAATGGCTTGGGCCGCCATGTAATGCCCCAGGCAAGATAACCGCTGGTCCTTTAAGGCTAACGGAGTGGATTCGAAGAGAAGGCAAGTTTAGCAGGGGGCGGCAGAAAGTTAGATGGGCGGATGAGATTAAGAAGTTTGCGGGGATACGGTGGGCGCAGCTTCAAACGACAGGGTTAATTGGAGAGACATGGGAGATGCCTTTGCCCAGCAGTGGGCATAGTCAGGCTGATGACAATGAAGTTATCGCATGCGCGGGCATCGTCGCACGTCATAATGCGGTGTTCCGCAATGACCATGATGGATATGTACAGGCAAACACGCGGACACAAGGAAGACAGACACATGGGAGATGGGAGTCCTCACATCAACCCCGGCGCAGTGTGCAGAGGTTACGCGATGCACCACTGCACTGCCATGGCAGGTGCTCCCAGTGGTGTGGCCTTGTGCCGCCCGGGGTGCTTTTCCCAAACGGCCAATTATTACTTTAACTGCCACCTGCCTCGGTGGCCAGTTAGCTCACTATCCGGTGGACAGGTGGTGATGATGGCGCAAGGTCACGTGACCTAGGCGGCCAATCTGCCTTACAAGTTGTTCTCTGGGCACCACCGGCCAGAGTCATGCTCGTGATTTTTCAACGCCGACAAAGCCGACGCTAGATTGTCTGTGTAATGGGGCCTTGCACACTATCGCATTATTAATTTATTGAAAGATGAAAATGCAGACGAATCGGTAATTAGTTACAAGCTCTTTGTCGCGATTTGTAACTACTGGACTATTTCTTGCATTTTTTAGAAGATCGGCAAAAACGGTGGTGCTAAAATTTGAGCTTATTATATAGTTAACTATGTCAGAAATCAGAGGAGCAGCTAAATTCAGATGGCGCACACAAATGTATTCTGAACCTGATCTTGTATTTTTGGGTTGAGAGAGTGTTAGGCGCAGTTCATTAAGGAATCAAAAGAATTATAGGAATGGGAAGAATGGGGCAAGTTAGGTCTTGAAATTGAGCGCGATTGATTGCAAAATAATGACAAGCAATTGAAGAAAGCATTCGCAATATCATTAGACTGGTCATTATGTCGTCGATGATAATTTCAGGAACGGTAGTACTGTGAGCCGTAGCGGTGGCTTAGTGGTTATGGCGCTCGGCTGCTTAACCGAAAACGCGGGTTCTAAACTATCCGCGGCGGTCGCATTTTGATGTATGCAAAATGCTAAAGGCCTGTGTGCTGCGCGATGTAAGTGCACGTTAAAGAACCCCAGGTGGTCCAAATTTCCTGGAGCCCTTCTCATAGCCTGAGCCGCTTTAGGAGTTTGAACCCTCGTAAACTGGAAACCAATATATGTGATGTCGTGCGTTAACGATTTTGTTCAATGGTTTTCATTGCCGCATGCAGTTATTTTTAATTATATTTAATGCTCTCTCATAATGTCGCATTTTAGCTTGCCCTATTAGAGAGTTAAGAACGTAACGGTATCTCGCATAATGGGCTGAAAGAGCAATGTGATAAGCCATCTTTTTTTTTTTGCGAATGCTTTCTCAAAGCAAATTTGCCATCCAAGGATGAAATGTGAATTTGTATTTATTTTTACATTTTACAGTAGAAGTGTCGGAAGAAACGGCTCGCAGAAAAAAAGTGCAGAAGTATGCAAGTGGTCGAGCAGGGACGCGTACATTATACACTACTGACGAATCAGTAGGAGTTAGTGATTCCGTAAATTTTTCACCGTCATGTAAAGATTGCAAAAACACTGAAAAACTGTGCGCAAACTGAACTTTTTGTTGAAAAATTTGTAAAATTTTCAAGCAATTAAACCGAGTAGACGTGCCGAAACAGGTGTTCATTCTTCAATTCCATGGCACACTTAAGCTCCGCCTACAGGGTTTGACATGATATCTTCTGTGGGTCAACACCCATATATGCAGAACTGGTCATTATCTTCTTAATATTCACTGATATCGGCGAGTCCTCATACCACTACCAGTGCGCGGCTGAGCGATGCGCCACTGCACTTGCAGGCGGCTTTTTCTATCAAGCCACCGGGAGGGATTGTGCGACTTGCGTTGGTCTTCATGCGCAATCTCTCGCGCAGCTGGCGCGACGCTCCTCCTAACTTACCCGAGTTACTACCCGAGCTACTCCCCGTGGTTATTCGAGTAACTAGGGTAAGGCAGGGCACAAACTCGGGTTGCCTGGCAACGACACCCGCCTCGGCTTCGGGAGGTAGTGGGCTTGTCTCCCGCTACAGGCCGGTTGTCCACCGGTTTCTTCAAAATGGGTACAAGCTATGCCTCTGCCTGGGGCTCGGCTTGCTAGGGTTGCATGGGTTGGCAAAGGAGCCTGCGCCTTCCAATCCCGTCACTGTGTGCTTTGAAGGGTCGTCGAGTTTGCCTTACTGGCAAATTTTGCTATGCATCTGAAGGTTACCCAATTCCCACGAAATATTGATACGTGCCACGTGCCACGAATTGCTCGTAACAATATTTTGGTGCCAGTAGCTCAGCATAATTCACTGTTGTTTCACAATTATTATCTGAAACGATCCCAATTGATATTTTATGGCAATTGCAACTACTTGGTGCTAGCGCTGGACCCACATTGAAAGCGAGGTTTTACTGCACATCAGAAGGTTCGAACAATCGCATCAACACAGATATAACGTTTCTTATAAGATTTCACCGTTGCCTCACAAATAAAACTAATATCGAAGAAAGCTCTACGTGCCGGCGCACACAACACACATACACACAAACACATACACACTAACACGCACATAGGGCACTTTCCCGACCATGGAGCAGTATACTGCCAACGTGGTAAAAGAAAACGGCTGTAGTGTGTTTGTATCCTGTCTCGCACGCACCCCATTTTTTTATATCCGGTTCCCGCTTTTAAACGACTCTTTGTGCGTAGGGACTTATAGGTAGGCAGTTAATCACTATTTAAGTGCGACGTGCTGCAGTATGCACAGAGTAAAAAAACCGCCACATGTTTCATAGCTTTGTAAAACAGAACAGCGCGCACTTTGACAGGGACACGAGGAAGACACGACACAGACTTGTCCCTGTCAAAGTACGGCGCGCTGTTCTGCTTTAAAAATGAATTACCAACTCGCCCAAGCATCCGCTCTAACGAATTTCATAGCTTTGAACATGAGCGGTAAACACCGAAAAAAGAAAACGGCTCATAGGGCGACCACTCCTGTTTTATGTTCGGTGAAATTAAGAGCTATTTTTCTTCGCTCAGATTTAAAACACCAGAGGACAGCTTCGCACGATGGCTGACAGAAACTCTTAATATGAATGGCTAAATAAAAGGAAATGCCTTTTCATATATGTCACGAGAAAAGAAGGAGCGCAGTCATCGTCGAAGCCTCGGTGAACTCTTGAAACACGCCGTTGGAGAAAAGATCACCGAGGTATTTTACAAACCATAGTGAACGAGGAGCTTTAATGGAGCCTTCGACCACCTGAAGATCTTAAACGTACATTAACATCGCAGAGTAGGTGTGTCCTTTTGCAAAAGCTTCCGTCCAAATGCGGCCGCTACGGTCGCAATTCGGCCACGCAGTCAAGCTTAAAAATAAAATTAAACGCATGATTAGCAAATGCGATATCAAATGAAGAGCGTTAAATAAATTGTTATCAACTATGCTTTCGACAAATCTGGATACCAACTTCTACATCACGACACCACGATTCGTTCGGTACCATCCACATTCCTCTGCGAGCACTGGTTAGCCCGCCACGACACTCCGACAGTCGCCCCTATTCAGGTTTCGAAGAACAAAGGTCGTTGGTACGAATCCCTCACACGCACCAGGCTTCAAACCTACTAACAACTTCGCGCGCAGAGCTGTGCCAGTATGTGTGCCACACTCCGAACCCTCTGAGTGAAGCGGGTGGGCCCCAATTTTGTTACCAGTGGCGCCCCCAAGTGGAACCTGTGTCGGCACCCGCTCAGACGGTGCATATATAGCGGAACGCCAGTACGAAGTGTAATACAATCGTTCCGCCGGCACGATAACTGAGCCCGCGGCCACATGGTGGGATGTCACATTCCGCTGACCTGAGGTGTTCCGGCCATGATCACGTGATTTAGCCGGCAGCTGAAGTTTGAGAGTGGACAGAAAAATACACGAAAACCAGCAAATGTAACCAGGAAGAGCTAACGGTCTTAAAAGCCAAAACATAACCACTGAACTCCTGTGCCGGATTAAAAAGGTATAAAACAGGGAAGTGCGTCTGTAGCTCGAATGAGCCACTGTCAAGGCGGCCGCAAATAGTTTTGTTCAAGCGGTCTTCTCAGCCTTCTGCACATTATGGTAAACGAAAGCAACTTAAACTATTTTTTAGAAAGGTCTACTACTGCTGCGAAAACTTCCATAAAGTCATTGTCATTCTGCACTACTTTCGAAGCATTGCGCCACGAACCAAGAAAAAGCACACCTGGAAGATTGATGCGGCTGCTTCTATTTCTCCACAGAAATGAAATGTAATAGGTTTCTCGAGCCTACCTGATTCCGTACTGCTTTGTCTTATGCGGAAGAGAGCAGCGTGTGCTGGGTCGAAGAATTTCCTTCTTTACGCTAATAACCTATGCTCGTCGGAACCGCGAAAAGCCAAGTGAACGTTTCTGTTTAATAAATAATTTCTATAAATGCTCACTCCTGCCTAAGGCTTGGTAACAAGGCTTGCTTTACCTACAACACAAGTAAATAAATAAATTTGTAGTGCTCATCAATCTGAAAATACGACTGCAATTAATTAAGGCAAGAATAATAATTTCTTAGAAAGAAAAAGCACATGCCGTGGGCGAGAAATAAAGCCAAGAGTCCCGAAATTTACGTACGGGACTTTGTCAACCATACTAGTTAAGTAGTCTACTTTCGGGGCTATTTATATCGCGTGTAACCAAACCTTTTAAGTGTTCATCAGCCCCTCCTTTATCCATAGCGGCAGGCGGATTACCAATGCGGCGAGGATGTTTTAACGAGAGTGTAACGTAGAGCGTGATCGAAAGGTACGGGCAGAAGCCGCGCTAGAACCATCTACAGCTACCCATGGCCTTACGACTGCCAGAATCGAGGCCCTCGTTAAGCTATTGAGCATTCCGCGGTAGCGGGAATAAGCGGCTTGTTATTACATACAAATCAAGAAAGTCAACAGACTCGGAAACCAAGGGAAGCATAGGAAACGTTTCTATTTTCTCCCTTTTACATATTGTCAAAGAGAACTGAGCAGTTTAACTACACTGTGACCGAGAAATAATTAATTATAAAGTAAAAGAGGAATAATACACATCCCGCCGATGCCACACAAACCAACGACATCTGGATTTCTCTTCCGGCACTAATGAACACTCTCACAGTTAGGTTGGTCGCAACATAGATATTCCAAGAGTAGAATATTTTACATCCCCCACCGTTGCTTAGGTGCTAGAACACCGGTCGCGAACTTCGAAGGTCGAGCGTTTGGATCCCACCGGCGGCATGTGTTTGTTTTTTCTCCTACATTCTAATCAAGTATTTCTTAGCCATAAAGTATCCACACTGGTAATTTCTCATTCCTCACCACGATAGGTAATAAGAAAAGTAGTAGAGTCCCTACCATTTCCTTGGTTTTCGGTGACTGCTGGCTTTCTTCGTACCATGCTATAGTTTCCGTATCATCATCAGCAGCAGTCTCACTTCACAAACTGCAGGGCAAACTCACTCGCATGACTCCACGATTAACCGTGTCCTTTGCGAGTTATGGACGCCGTGTCGCCGCAAAATTCTCAATCTCATCAGCGCACTTAACATCTTTTGCCCCCTGCTATGCTTGCTCCTCTTGGAATCCACTCCCTTACCCTTAAGAAGGGGTGGTTACCTTGCCCTCCAATTGAATGTCCTGCCTAAGCCCAAATAACGTTACACGTATAATTTTTCTTTCCATAGCTCGCTGCCTTGTTTTTAACTTTGCCTGAACCCTTTTTGTAAGCCTCCACGTTTCTTCCTCATAGGTGACTACCGTCAGAAAAACTGTTCGTATACTTTTCCCTGCAGGAATATTGCTTAACTGCCGTATATTTTGTTCATAAAAGGTTTTTGTCAAGCACTGCACTAGGGTGGCTATTTCATGTTCTGGTGAGGGAGCGCGTTGTCGCTTCCGCTCATCGAGATTAGGCCGCACCCTCGGTCAGATTATACAATTCCATTGACACGTGTAATTTTTATTAAATCTGGTAGACAACTGCGTAGCACCAGGATTCAATCCACGGTCCTCTTGCACCCGAGGCGGATTCTCTGCCTCTTCGCAATCGCTGGGCCGTATAAATTTTTCCCTATGTTTCTTTTCAACCTTGCGGCTTGTAGTACCTATTGCTTCTTGTATATTATGCCGTATTTAGGCGGTAGTAATTGTCTTGCGGTGTTCACAGAGCTTTGGGCGGCCTTTCATATGCTCTTTGTTTAAACGTGACGACGGTAAGGAGTTTGCAACGGAGAAAACCCGACGTCGTGTCGGCGTTGTTGGCCGTCAATGAAAAAGCCGCGAAAAAGTTCCCCGAGAACCAAACTACGTAAGTCATCTAGGTGACAGGTGTGTCAGATAGGTTATATAACCTTGTTGTGCCTAAACATTCTTCCCACCGGATTGTGAGCAAACCTCCCACGGTTACAGGTGGCAGTTACATGGTGAATAGTCGCGACAAACCTCTCAGAACGAGCAACCTTGCTCACACAGTCCCCATCGGTGGCAGCGCCTGCCATTCCAGCGCAGTGCCTTATCGCCTAACCGCAGCACCACTGCACCAGGATTAGTACGAGGGCCCCCACGGATATATGAATGTGAAGTACAGAATGACCAGTTCCGTGTTTAAAGGAATTAATCCATTAATGGTATAGCGCCATACCCTTGAGGTAGGGCTGAAGTGTCTCCTCCAGTTTTTTGCGATGTGTGTGCATAGTTCTCCTGGGTGAAATTGTAGGAATACTAGTGCCGACCAGTGTTTTCTTGCATCACGACAAACGCTTTAGATGTGTCTGTTACCCTTATAACCTGTGCGTCCTTGGTTGCATAGCTCCTAACACCAAAATAAACAAAAGCACAGTTGCATGCCAGAACCTGCTACCGACAGGGAGGACTGTGAAACAATAAGTCACACAAAAATATTTGTGCCTCACTTGTGACTTTCCAGATTGACGCTGCTACGGGTAAGCGCTACAACGCGACAGACCTTGAGGACTCCTGCGAACGGATCGCAGCCGGACTCCAGGGGCTCGGCCTCAAACCCGGGGACACGATGGCATTCGTGTCAGCAAACAGCGTCGACCTGGTGGAGGCATTCATTGCCGCCATCTTCGCCGGCGCAAAGATCGTCTGTGTAAAAACAGGCTTCAATGAATGTGAGTGAACGACGGCTTTCCTGCCTCTTACGGGAATTGTAAGGTGTTAAAAGTAACCCACTTTTTGTTTTTAAATGATCTGACCGCCACTGATCGCTAAACAAAGGCTCCACTGTGAACCAAGATATTTTCGCGGACTTATCTAATGTTTTGGTTTCTTTCTCTTTCCTCTAAGTCGCCGGGACGCGGCCGCATCCCTGTGCCACGGTGCAGGCAGCCATGGTCGGTATAATATAAAAGTTCTCAAGCTGATCTCGTTGTTTTCTCAGTCTCCTCAACTCTATTTTAAAATATTTTTGTGCCAGATTCTGTAGAGTGTTTGCGCGGAACTTTTGGTACGGTGTTCGGGATTGTGGTAAGTGATTTATGTGCATTAGCTCGAAAGCTCTTCGTCGTCTTTAAATCGAGCACGATTGAGAGCGAATGCCGTTCCTACTCTTCGACGACCGAAGAGCACATCCGCTGTGATTCTAGCGTCCTAGTTATTAGTGTATCGACCCACGTTGGCCCAATAAATGGCTCAAGTTGAACGCCAATCTCTTCTGAGCTATTAGCGTCTACGAGCGTCCGTCTCGTCCTCGCCCCGTGACAATATACTCTTGTATACCAGGCCACATTCGCTCATTCTCAAATTGTGCTTTTTGACATGAAGAAATCTCGAGACATATTTAGAAGCCAGATTTCTGTAGGACGCAAAGTAACGTCTCGTGGCGTTGCTCCCAGATTCGATCTTTTGAGCTTGAAGGCCTACCGGGGAACAGTATACTCGGAAGCATACTGCCCGAGGCCATGGAGGAACAATAAGATCCAGACGCGATGGCCTCGATCTACGTCCTGGAAAGAGGCGTGGCAGAAGAAGCAAGAATCGATGAACGGAGAAAGGAAGTTTGCGAGAGTATGACACTCGTGCCATGGAATTCTTTGTTCCGTATCTCTGCTCTGATGTTACGCCGTCGTTATTATGCAACAGCGCTACAAGACGAAGACAAGAACAAGAAAGGACAAACCGACTGCGCTCAAAACAGACGTCGCTGAAGCTGACAAAATGAATACCAAGTAGCCCAAACAGCCGTTCTACTGCAGGTTGCACCAGCGTTGTATCCAAAACGTCGTTAGCCACACTGCAAAAAAATACTCCGCTGTACAGAGAAACCCGCTGGTAATGCATTGCCGGAGGGTTTTCCGCAACATGAGGTACGGACTAAATGTCAGAAACAGAGACTCCGTATGACGACTATCACATTCTTGGTAACGGAAAATTACGCCATGCTATGCACGAGAATGAAATCGTTTTTTCACAACGAATGCTTCTGTTTTGCTCTTATCAAAGGTTCCGTAATATGTATGCATACTTCCTCCGTTCACTCGGAAGTCATTTCATCTGGAGCAGAAATTATCTGTATCATAATTATGTACTTTCAGTACTACATGAACATGCTTCTTCGTATAGCTTCGGCCCACAATGTGCACTGCAGATATAGCCGTTCGGGTGCCGAAGAAATAAGAATTATGTGCAAGACTTTCCTTAGCGCATAGTATATATTGCATATGTACAAATAATGCAGCTTAGAATGAAATACTGGTAAGTGTTTGGGTGTGCCCAAGTATATACGTATTATTTTGATGGCAAACTACACACATTGTACCTCTACATATTTCTGTTGAATAATCTGAAAAGCATAAATAAAATCCTCATTTGGTAGTCACACAACACCAATTATAAATTTAACAAATACATTTCAACCATTTGCTATTGAACAATCGGCTTTCGTAGAAGCTTGAAAAAGCCATTCACTGAGAACCAAACTGTTATGATTTATTGCCCAAAAATCATTTCTCATAACAATAAACAGTAAAAACCACAAGTCCTGATAGACGCAGACAAAATGCGCTTACCCGGGTGGCACTGTGTGCATGAAAGTCTTTACGGTTGTCTATCATTTTGTGCAAATACAAAGTAGCACAGAATGGGCGCCAGATACAATTAAATGCAAATGCCTTTCAGTACATAGTACTCAATGCACAACTTAGCGAGCAAGGAGCATTGGTAACATCTGAAAAAAGGTGACTTCTGAATGTAAAACGCCATGTTGTGAGAACAAGCTAGCTTCCTTTTATTTACCATCGGCGATCCACGGCTGTAGATGCCGCCTTCTGTCACTGAAAAGCCATGCGTGGTTGCGTTCAATATATTCTTCTTTACGTGCACGTTCTTTACGTACGGTGCAGAAAAGAGTGTCTGAACTATATTGTTTGTATTTGCTGAAGTCAATTTTGTAAATAAAGCAGCTTTGATATTACCCTTTTACAGTGGAATTCCATGCGCAACCAAGCATGTGGTTGAATGTTTCTTCTGTCGCAATCTTTTTCTCGGCAAAGCGCAAAAACGCCGTTGGACGTTTCGCTGGGGCAGCCGCCACGCAGTGATACCCTGCCGCTGCTTACAGTCACAACCGAACCGACATCCGCTTCCGGTTTTCTGTCCAATCAGATGTGGCTGCTGCGGCAGATTATGACGCTTTTTATTATGACACAAACTCGGAATACGGCCCCAGGAAGCGAACTTCCCACAAACCATATGTTTTCACTCATAGTTTCCATTATCTCAGCATGTGGAAGAAAATGTACTAATACCTGATGTCAGTGAAAATGCAATCACACGTACCGTTTGCAGCTCACTAAGGCATTCTAATATCTCTCCTGTGTGCCTCACGAGCAACGGATGCTCAAGTTTCCAGAAAGGGCTATTTGCAGAAATTTAACCAAAGGCCGTTGCCATGTCAAGCTTTTTAAAATGATGACCGAGAAAGACGAAGTGTCCTCATGCGCCTGATGCAAAAGAAGGATGAATGCATGTGTCTTTCTGCTTCTTGAACAGCTGTGATACGTTTTTTACTTGTACTGCTTGGTGCAGCTTTAGTCTCCTTCTTGACATTTTGTGAATAATCCATATCTGCGAAAGATCTCGCTAGGAAACATTTTGACACTAATGGAGAAGCAAAGACATATCTTAGGCCTTTTTTGACACTAAAGGAAGGATCGCCTTCTAGGGTCATTGATTACGAAGAGGTCCATATGGCAACAAACTTTGAGAGAATTTCTGCAAGGGCTCCGCGTTCTGAAGCGCAAAAATTTCTCATGAGGTGCCCTGTATATATATCACAACACCTCAGTGAGCTGGTACCGGCAATGTGAGTGCACTGTCAGTTGACAGCAAGGGCATGTACTTTTCCTCGCCACATGCAGCAATGATGTATATGTTAAGCTAAAGCATAAAAGATTTCTAAGTGTGCTTCAAGATTGCTTGCGGAGGAAAGCGCAAGAGTCTGGCCATGCTAAGTTGTTACCTTTGCTTCTTGCTCGAGTTCTACAGTGAGTACTACGTAATGACAGAAGGTGTCTGCATCAACTCATGTTTAACACCCGTCCTGTGCGACCTCCGTCTTGCATTACAGAGAAAGGCAACTTTATGACACCCTTCATGCACAGAGTGTCATCAGGTTCAGTATGTTCTGTCAGCTTCCTGGTCCTGTGGTTCGTGCTGTGTTTTCTACCCTTAAATTAGTTACTGCCTTCATTCTCCACTCCATGTAGTTTGAATGTGCTACACTGGGCTGTTCCACGAGTCGCGCATTAACCTGGCCATTTTTTTTCATACATCGGAGGCACTCAGCTCGAAAGCCATGCTACTATTTCCGCAGACAAGTGCACATGTGAGTCACATCATTATTAATCAATTCTCACACTGGTATCTCGTGCGAGAATATCTTAATACTACTCAATTTTTGCCTAAATTTTCAGATACACTCTTAGATGAAAAACATAATTTGGCTGCATAAGCAGGCCCCGCCGCGGTGGCTCAGTGGTTAGGGCGCTCGACTACTGATCCGGAGTTCCCGGGTTCGAACCCGACCGCGGCGGCTGCGTTTTTATGGAGGAAAAACGCTAAGGAGCCCGTGTGCTGTGCGATGTCAGTGCACGTTAATGATCCCCAGGTGGTTGAAATTATTCCGGAGCCCTCCGCTACGGCACCTCTTCTTCCTTTCTTCTTTCACTCCCTCCTTTATCCCTTCCCTTACGGCGCGGTACAGGTGTCCAACGATATATGAGACAGATACTGCGCCATTTCCTTTCCCCCAAAACCAATTATTTTTATTATTATTATTATGCATAAGCGGAAGCGCAGCACCAAGGTACCCACCGATTGCCTGAAGCACTGTACGCAAGTTCTCGTGCCATCATCAATACAGCACACTGCCCACGTCTTCATCGTGCATGCCACTTCAGTAGCAAAATTTTGCTCTAAAAAAGATTAGTTTTGCTTATGTTAGACTTGTCATATTCAATTTTACTATATACTATGGACGTCTAATCGTGTTACCCAAGAATAAAACAATACCAATGATCATAACGCTTTGAATGATGTCATATATGATCACCAAATTTGGTGTAATTAGTATGTTCTTAGCAATTCTGATTGAAATAAATCAGACAAAATAATAATTCAGAAAATCAGGCGCAAGGAAGAAGGACGCTAGCTATATAACTTGGACGAATGTTTTCAGTTTCATGCTGGCATCGGCACCCTTGCACACAAAAATGGACAATTTAGCGGGTTTTACCTTTCCGAATGCAATTTTATTCTGCAAACATCTATGTGAAAAAAAATTCAACCTTCCAATCTGCATAAAGGAACGAAAATTCCACTGCTTTTTTTTCACATGCCTCTGCAAGTACACAATTCAGTGAATCTACTCTAGAAGTACGTGAATCTATCAGCACGAGACAGGGACGAGAAAGGAATCAAAACAGGCACTGACTGGCAAAGGAAATTTATTGAAGTTAACAGGGAGTATATAGAAAAGCCAAAAAACATCACAAACCACAGAATTACACATAACATACATAACAACATAAGTAAAAGATCGCCCTTAACATTCCTCTCATCTAGATAGTCCAACTCGCTTCGTGTTATCGCTATGGGCAGCACATTCACACATTCATCACCGTGTCATAAGATGTGTCTAGCCTCAATAATTTCCCGATTAATCTGCTCTGAACGTATCCCCAAAGTGCGTGTTGCCGAAAGGAATGGCTAGCAGCCTTCACATCGCTTGCAATGTACAGATAAGTTAGAACCCCTACCAATATCTAAATGCCTCTTGTGTTCCTGTTGTCTTACATTGATAAACCTTCCCATTTCACCAACATAAACCTAACCACATGATAATGGTATCCGACACACCACCTACATTTTGCAAGGCACATATATGTTGCCATGTTTCCCTCGACACATGTGCTCTTTCCTAACGAAATTCACAAAATTATTAACAATTGTACAGAAAATAGACAACTTATTAGGGGCCGACCACAACGTTTTTACGTCATACCTTCAGGCCACATTTTTCAAATTTTGCGACAATCTATATATGTACCGTAACACATTCAATCTTTTGGCATCTCACTGGCTGGCCCCGGACGGATCCTGCAAGTCCCTGCGAAGGGGTTTCAGATTTTACATGCTAAACGGAAGAATGGCGCAGCATCAAGTAACGAGGACAGCAGGACAGCACACCCACGCACAAATGCTAACCTTGGAGCAGATAGAAAATCCAAGAGCGCATGCTTGACGTTCAGCGCTGACAGTCAAGGAAACGAGGAAACACGGATTTGTACACTCAAGATTGAACGAGTCCTATCCTTGGCTGCCAACGCTTACTGTCAAGCACGAGCTCCTGGATTCTGTATCCACTCCTAGGCTGGGACTGGTGGGTGTGCTCTCCTGTGGTCCTCGTTACTTGATGCTCCGCCATTCTTACCTTTAGCATGTCTGATCAACTTGCCCATTTTTATACGCTAAGCTTTAACGATTTATTGCACGCTCCTGCAATAGCATGGTTGGGAAATCATGCTTACGTTAGCCCAAAAATCTTCTCTTGGAAACCAGTTGTCAGGCTGTGAAATCATGGCTGCACCAATACCGAGCTTAGATTTGACGACGCATTGCTATCTTTCACGAGCCCAGAATGGTTTGACCAACAGTCAAGTAGCGGCTTAATACTCCTGGGTGGATGTCGCTAGCACACATGAAGTGTGCAGAACATCAAGGTAAGTTTCATAAACCGCACCTCTTTTTGTTGGGACATTTTCTCAAAAGTAAACTTAATACAAAGCCCTTGCTCTTTAAACAACTGGCCGTCGCGGTGGCAGAGTGGTTACGGCGCTCGGCTGCTGGCCCAAAAGACGCGGGTTCGGTCCCGGCCGCGGCGGTCGAATTTCGATGGAGGCGAAATTCTAGAGGCCCGTGTACTGTGCGATGTAAGTGCACGTTAAAGAACCCCACGAGGTCGAAATTTTTGGAGCTCTTCACTGCGGCGTCTCTCATAGCCTGAGTCGATTTGGAACGTTAAACCCCATAAACCATAAATCTTATACCACTTCACAACATGTAAAGGTCCCACACTATCGCAACCTTTGTAAAAGAACAGTAAATCATAGACGTAGCGAAAGATTTTCCTGCCAGCCAATTAAATTTCTTGGCAATCATTCCATCCGCCCTGCTTATGAAAATATTGCTTAGTACAGGGGGCAACCTTCGAACCGATACATTTAGCAGGCTCTTGAACATATGCCGCACTTCCATACTCCACAGACATGTTCTTCACTTCCAATAAAAGGAGGCAAGTGCCAAAAAAGACATATTACACACCCATACCTAAACACATGCTCATCCTTGTGTTCCGACATACACATTCATAAGCTTTTCACGAGATCTTCATTAGAGATAGAATAAAATAGTTCCACATCGACACTAATCGCAAGACAATCCGCTGGATTGTCATTAGTAAGATACTCAAACACACTGCGAATTGAGTACAAGAAATAGATCTTGAAGACGCTAAGTACACAGATGCTTTTGCATAAAACCAGAGACAATATTGCATGAATCTTTTTCTGAAATTTATCTGAAGAGCATGTTAGTGAATAGCATTTATTTGAAGAGCAAGTTTGTCGAGTATCGCAGCGCAGTGTGTGTTCTAAAATCTGGAATATGAAATGGTTCCCTGGTTGGCCTTTTGCTAAGCGATATTTTATTGAGCAGGGTGGATAGAATAATTGTCAAGAGCGTGCATGGGCTGGGGGAAAAATCTTTCGCTATGTCGATGATTTTGTGGTCTTTTATATAAGTTCTGATAGTTTGGGACATGTACATGTTCTCAAGTTGTTTAAGAAGCAAGGCCTTTATCTTAGGTTTACCTTGGAGCAAATGTCCCAAGAAAAATAGCTGCGGTTTCTGGACCTTACCTTCATGTTCTCCACACGCCATGTGTGCTGGCGATATTCACCTAGGAGTGTTAAGCTGCTATCTGCCTACTGGCCGACCATTCCAAGCTAATGAAATACAGCATTGCACTTTCAAGCTTGGGCTCTGAATTGATGAAGTTAGGCTTTAACAGCATGACAACTAATTTGCAAGAGCAGATTTTAAGGTTAACAAACGCAGGATTTCCTACCCGTGTTACTGATAAATAAAATATGATAAATAGTTAAAGATGCTGAAACAGTTTCGCGGTGACCGGTACAATCAGGAGGGGGCCAGCCAGCGAGATACCAGAATACAAGTTGTGTTACCATATGTGCATTGATTGCCGTGCAATTTGAAAAATGAGGCCAGAACAGGTGATGTAAAAGTGTCTTTCTCAACCCCTAATAAGTTATCTAAAATATGTAAAATTTTAAGAATAATTCTGTGAATGTGGCTCGAGAAAAGTACACGTGTAGAGTGAAATGTATATGTACCTTGTAAAATGAATGTGGAATCAGATACTATTATCGTGTGGTCTGATTTACGTAGGTGCAACTGGAAGGTGTATGAATGTAACACTACAGGAGCACAAGAGTGTAGCGGCTCTAACTTGGCTGTACATTGCATGGGCTGTGAAGGCTGCTACCCTTTGGTTTTGGCAACACGCATTTTGGCAGTAAATTCATAGAGATTACTTGCGAGATTATCGAGGCCAGACACATCTTACGACTTCGTGACGAATATGTGAGTGTGTTTTCGATCGTGTTAACACACAATGAGTTTAACTATCTCGATCAGGGAAATTTTGAGGGCAATTTTTGACTCATGTTGTCCTGTATGCTTATCTGTAACTGCGTGGTTTATGATGTTGCTTGGCTTTTTTATATATTCCCTGTTCACGTCAATAAACTTTAGTCGTGGGTCAACGCCTGTCTTGTCTCCTTTCTCGTCCCTGTCTTTCGCACTGGTAGATTCACCGCGATGGCTGACCTCTGCACAAATCCAAGACAGTGGCCTAGTGGTTTGAGCATCCGCCTCGCAAGCGGGAGGCGCGGGGTTCGATCCCCAGTGCCACCGGGTAACCAGCGGTGATACAATGGGTACAAGCTTTCCCCTGAGCTGGTGCTCGGCATATTTAGGGTGAAATGCTTGAGAAATGGATCGTTTAAGTGGCCAATCTAAAACTTGAAATAAACATGCTGCAATTTATACAAAAAAAAAATGGTTTGTGTGCTCTCTCTAACATGACATCAGTAAATCATATCATAGTGTTGGTAGTACATGGTTTATGGTTTAGGGCTCCGGGAATTTCAACCACCTGGGGTTCAATAAACTGCACTGACATCGCACAGTACACGGGCCTCTAGAATTTCGCCTCTATCGAAATTCGACCGCCGCGGCTGGGATCGAACCCGCGTCTTTCGGGCCAGCAGCCGAGCGCCATAACCACTCAGCCACCGCGGCGTCATTGTTGGTTGTACACAAAATGCATGTGCGTAACACATAAATGCACTGTTTTTGTTAATATCTTAACTGCTATGTGTTGTTATGGCCTGTGATGTGCTGGGGAAGCAACAAGTGGTGAGCAATGTTGTGTTGCAGCTTCTCTTCTGTTGGAATTTGAATCATGTGAAGTGCAGGTGAAAAAAATAGTTTCATACAAAAGTATATTTCATGAACTACAACAAAAAGTGTACAGCCCCATGATGAGTTGTGGTTCAAACTAATAGCGAGCATTTTACTGCTATATTTACCTTATGATGCAAGTCAGTGATGCTGGAGGCACAAAACTAAATATTGTGAGGTAACAAGAGCTAATATGAACAATCATGCCTTTAAGAGATATTGTCAATATACATTTTCCTGAATGAACTAGTTATACTTAGCAGCATTCAGAGGAAGACCATTTTGCTGAATGCCATTTGCCAGTATAGGCATTTTATGAACCAGTTGCAAAAGTAAAGAATCTGACTTGAAGACCACGCTATGCACGCTCTAACGGTAAAGTAGTTGCATAAAAGCAATATGTATACTATACCCCTACTTTTATGGTGGGCCTGTACTGGACAATTTTCATGCAAGGTAGTAGAAAGTATGTGCCATAAAATAGACCTCTGCTAGCTGAAACTGACAAATAAATACTGGGTTCTTAAGGCAGGAAAGAAGTTAAAAAGCTCCTTCTGCAGGTTTTGAACTTCAGGCTAGTTATTTGAAAAATATCAATCCCTGACCTGCAATGATTGAAGTTTCAGCAAATAACATTTTCATTGTAACAGTGGAAACGCTCTCTTATTTGAGGAACGACTTTTCAAAAGCCTGCGTTTCATGGTGGCTGTCAAGTAGCCCTGATAAAGAGAAACCAGTCGCGACACACAACGAAGCCCCGTAGCACATTTTCAACTATACTCTCGTGATGTAGCTTTAAAGTAAGTGTTAAGCAATACAAATAGAAATCCCTTGATTTCCTTCATGCTTTATCACTGGTGCCTACATACAAAGATAACCGTACAAGATGTGGAGTGCATGGTAGATAGAGATTAGGCAGATGGTTTCTTGACACTCACAAAGTGAAAAAGGAAGAAAAAATCTCAGGGTGCTTGTAACATTTCGACAAGGCGACTCGCTTTCGTCTGGGGTCAACATATCCAGAGGAAACGTAGAATCTCTGAAGTACAGGGTTGTACAATCTTAGTGCGAACACGCGAGCACACGGCTGTGCTCTTTGCAGGGCCACTGCGTCTGACGTTGCCGCACATCGAAGTGAAGTAACAGATCACACGAAACACCACATCCAGGTGCATCTCCTCCTACGCCATTCTGAAGCGATGAGTGGCTGTGTCGCGAGCAGTGGACCTCTAAAGAGTAGGGCCACGCGCTCACATTTTTACACTAAAAGTGGCCAACTCTGTACATTCCGGAATTGGCGTAATTATTTAAAAAGGCCTTGCACATGGTCAGGTGTTTCCCAACACATATTATCCCCCTCCTTTCGTGTTTTCTTTATTTATCGTTATACTTTAACCTTACGCCTTGCCTCTCCTGACGTCAGTTCTCGGAACCTTGGCTTAAACACTCCTGCCCTCTTCTTTCTGCCTTTTCTCCGAACCTGCCCTCATTTTCTCTTTTTCCTTCAAATTATTTTGCCCCCCCCCCTGGTATTTTATTCTGCCATGCTGCTTAATTCCTTTATCCTAGTTTTTCAGGAAAAGGCAGCCAGCCATACCAAGCCACCTGTTGCGGCTGGACATAAAGCCATTCAAGCCCACTATCCACACTCCATACCCCGAGATTCGTTTCTACTGAATTGGGCTTTTCTGTTTTCACAATTTTGCAGGTCAACCGGTTAATCTTCTTTAGCAGCTATCATGCCTGGTCAAGGTTCACGCTCCCCATCGTAACGCCCTTCCCATATCGCACCCTCGTCCCACACAACAGGCCTTTCTCCTCGAAGTGAAAACCTTATTTAAACCCCATCAATGATGAACGCTTTGCCAGACAACGACAAGTCCTCTTGTCGAAACGTCGGCAAGCACCCTGAGGCTTTGCCCTCCATTATTCTGTTTGTGAGATACCAGGGATAGTTAGGTGTTCAAGCATCCATACCACACTAATACCGCTGTCACACGGGCACCGCAAAGGCCTTTGAGAATCAGCTACACGGCACAAATGTTGCGCCTTTGCCGCTAAGGGCCTTGGTGGCGGAGGCGCTTGTCAGAGCCCTTTGGAGCGCAAAGGCGCAGCCTTCAAGAACCTGTGATCGCCGTGCCATCCAACGTCATAAAGTAAAAGCAATAAAAAATATATACAACCTATAATGTTTAAAAACAATTTTTTAATACGAAAGGTGTTTATGGCTTTGTTTTTTGTACGGGCGTTTATGTTTTATGTTCAGATTTCAAGACAGTGAAAGTGTTTCGGCAACACCGAGCTCCCTTGGTGGCCAAGGCAATACACGTACAAAACCTGCTGCTGCTGATGAGAGTAGCTTTTGCAGTACTTTTAAGGAAGCAATCAGAATAAAAAAAATTGTCTAAGCTCAACGAATGAACAGTTGCTCCGATGGACCAGCGATAAGTTCCGCCGTCAACAACTTTAAATCCGCCTCGTGCGGTACAAGCCCATTTGTGGCCCTTTTTTTTTTCCCAAGGTGGGTCATAGACCAGTTTCGCAAGCATTTCACCCTAAATAAGCCGAGCACCAGACCAGGGGAAAGCTTGAACCCATTGTATCACCGGTGGGTACCCGGCGGCACTGGGAATCGAACCCAGCACCTCCCGCAAGCGAGGCGGATGCTCAACGCCTTGTAAATTTTAAAACATTCCCTTCAGCCACCTCGAGCACAGCAGCGGGTGCTAAGCCTGAACGACTGTTTCACCTTTGGGCTGCACCGTGTAGCTGCGTCGCTGCTCCTTGAAGCTTTCGCTCCTTTGGTGAAAAAATGGTGCCTTTGCTGGAAAGTCCTTCGAGGAATGCCGTGCGACAGGGGTATAAAGCACATTTTTTAGTGACACGAAAGGCTCAGTGCCTTTAGTTCTGACCACAGTCCGAATGATGCTTTGCTGGCTTAGCATATAAAACTAGGGGACATGAAAAAA